>NC_054700.1:30591331-30603914 GCF_016097555.1 Gigantopelta aegis
CACAGAGCAGAGAGATCACCTGGGATAAAGAGACAACAGCTAGTGTTAAACAAGCCTCACCGGCCTCGGTGGTGTCGTGGTTAGGCAATCAGACATAAGGCTGGTAGGTACTGAGTTCGCAGTCCGGTACCGGCTCCCACCCACAGTGAGTTTTAACGACTCAATGGGTAGGTATAAGACCACTACACCCTCTTCTCTCTCTCTAACCACTGATATCTAACAACTAACCCTCTGTCCTGGACTGACAGCCCAGATAGCTGAGGTGTGTGCCCAGGATAGCATGCTTGAACCTTAATTGGATATAAGGATGAAAATAAGTTGAAATGAAATGAAATAAACAAGCCTCAGTGTTTTCCCCAAGATTTTTGTTCAGAGGGTTGGCAAAATGTTTTGAAAATTCAGTCGTTTTTTAAAATGCATTTTAGAGTACATTTGGGTGTCATGTACACTTATAGAAAGATATATTTATACAAAAAGATATACATACATACATACATACATACATACATACATACATACATACATACATACATACATACATACAACACTGCTATAGCGCTCAAGCCACCACAAAATACAGCAACTCTGAAAAGAATTAAAGATTCTACACTGACAATAACATCTTTCTCACTAACTATTATCCTCAGCTACCGATTTACAGCTGATATAGCTGGTCGAGGTGTGTTATCCTCTCTGGGGAATTGTGTATAAAAGACTAACAGTATTGTGTGTGTGGACAGCATGCTAGAATGTACATCTCTCTCACTATCATCCTCTGTCTCAGATTCACAGACAAGATAGCTGAGGTGTGTGGTGAGGACAGCATGCTAGAATGTACATCTCACTCACTATCATCCTCTGTCTCAGATTCACAGACGATATAGCTGAGGTGTGTGGTGAGGACAGCATGCTAGAATGTACATCTCACTCACTATCATCCTCTGTCTCAGATTCACAGACGAGATAGCTGAGGTGTGTTGTCAGGACAGCATGCTAGAATGTACATCTCTCTCACTATCACCCTCCGTCTCTGATTTACAGACGAGATAGCTGAGGTGTGTGGTAATGACAGCATGCTAGAATGTACATCTCTCTCACTATCACCCTCTGTCTGAGATTCACAGACGAGATAGCTGAGGTGTGTGGTGATGACAGCATGCTAGAATGTACATCTCTCTCACTATCACCCTCTGTCTCAGATTCACAGACGAGATAGTTGAGGTGTGTGGTCAGGACAGCATGCTAGAATGTTGATTGGATGTATGTATGAAAATAAATGACAGTGTTTTCGTAAACTGTTTAGGACCAAATGTCTCATAATCTTAAAACATTTTACAGTCAAGAAGTGGAGATTAGAGCTGGGCAGTATATCATATATACTGTTCGGTATCAGTATCATGTCAAAACCGATTTACTGTACCAAGCAAATTTCAAAATACCGAAATTTCGATACTGAAAAATGTTATCCGCCATTTAGTAAAGCACTAACAATATATCTCACAAAAAACATTTTATCCCTCGGGTTGGAATAGCCTTATCTATACCTCACAACGGTGATAGATTCTATTTAGTCTTTTATACACAATTTCCCATTACATTGTATGCCCATAATTTACTGCACAAATGAAAACTAGGTTATGCAAAATTAGATTTGTGTGAACAGTGCCTAAACAAAACGATCGTTGTCACAATATTCAGACCTAGGATCTCAGAATCTGGCCTTCAATTAAGGTCAATATTACGTTTTGAAAACCGTACCAATTTCATTCAAACATGGCTTCCCCCCCCCCCCCCCTGCTCTTTTTTATGCCAGTGCAGACTTCTGGCATATTTTACAAAATTATGTAAAGTCTGAACCAAATTGTTAACAACTACGATAAATTACTCTACCTTTAATTACTGTTAGATT
Source organism: Gigantopelta aegis (assembly GCF_016097555.1). Taxonomy (NCBI): domain Eukaryota; kingdom Metazoa; phylum Mollusca; class Gastropoda; order Neomphalida; family Peltospiridae; genus Gigantopelta; species Gigantopelta aegis. The sequence goes on from NC_054700.1 coordinate 30,593,241, forward strand.
TTTTCTACTTTTTGTCCACACATAAATCGTGAAAAAAACCTTTGAATTGACATGGATTCCCCATATTAGACTGAAACCATATCTATATCGACTTTGTTAAGATCTACTGTGACAAAACACATGCAATTTTTTACTGTCTGCCATTTTGCTTTTTTGTGGAATACTCTTAAAGGGACACACCCTAGTTATGGCTAGTTGTTAACCATTACAGCGTTTTTTTTCGCTATTAAACCCATTTTTTCCCAAATAAAATTGCACTTTACTTACCGTTTATTATTTAGAATATACATTTCCATTCACCTGAAGTGTTTTTTGGTAATCCTGGTTTTTGTAATACCACAAAATGCATTTTTCGTATTTCATAAATCGCAAGCACGTCTGAGAAAAAACCGTTGAGCAGACAAGGTCTAATCTATTTTTAGAGGGGATATTTCCATTTCAATGTCACAGACGTTGGTATATCACGTGACCGTTATCATTTTGGTTCGGTTTGTTTTCTCGTGCACGGTTCGCGCAATCAACATCCGATTTGTTGTTGTTCATTTGTGAGATTTTTCTTCACAGTTCGTGAACATTTTCAGTAACAATAAAGTTCAGACAAGTAAGTATCGCAATACAAAACGTTACAAACCCGTAAAACCAATAATTTTGCTAAGTTCTATGATATCTGGAGGGGATACAACCAGGACAGAACAGTTGGAACATGTCAGGAGAGGTGAAAAGAACGCACCCCAAGTCTGTGAAATTTGTCGTAACGTAGGCATTGTTGTGCTTCGATCGACATCTACCGGTGACATCAGAATACAAACTTTCAAAATTATTTCAAGCAATTGGGACATGGGGATTCCCATGGTATTTATCGATATAAAACCTGCTTTTTCACTCCATTTGATAAAAACGTGATCTAAGTGTGGTACAGGTTTGTAGATTAACCAAATTATAATTTATTTTTGCTGGATGGAACTAGGGTGTGCGGCTTTAAAGAGGGATGGAGGAGGGGACATAATTAATTTGACGTCATAATGAGTGCATTATACCTTAGTGCATGTCATGATGTTGTTAAGATTACATCCTATTGACCCACTCCTCTTGAAGAGTATTCCATAAAACAAGCAAAATGGTAGACGGCAGAAAACAGCATGTATTTTGCCCTGTGCAGTCGATATCGGTGACATCCTTACTGAGTGCTTGATTATCGCAGTAGCCCAGGGTGTTTTGCCTACTGATTTCTCACTCGGACTACCCCGGTAGTCTTTTATTCTTCTGTTTTTTTGAAGTTATGGGGCTACCAATTTTTACTGAGGGCCACTAGATTTTATAACCTGGTAGACAAACTTAGGTCAAGGCCTGTTACAGTCACACATGCGTTATCTGTGTCACTGTAATGGTTTTTTCACAATTTGTGTCTGTATAAAATTTTGAAAATCTAACAGTAATTAAAGGTAGAAGAGTAATTTATCGTAGTCGTTAACAATTTGGTTCAGATTTTAGTTACTGTAAACAACATGAATAAATATTTTAATTGATGACCTTACTCAGCCGTTGAATTTCGTGTTGTTTTTTCGGTTTGACATGTTTTCTGAAAATATGTTCCATTGCCATACACTGTCCGTTCTTCATCGCTGCAGCGCCATACGTCTTACTAGCATCCCAGCTGTTGGACTTTGAATCTGCCATCTTGCTTTCGGAATCACCTTCATTTGCTGTCCCACAATTCAACAGTACAGTTCTGCAAGTGTCTGCCGACACTGGAGAAATTGACATTTTACCTTCATTTTCTTGTATTTCTCTGCAGGAAGTATCAGAGAGTTTTATGTTACTGTGACTTGACGCAGAACATGATTTCACACATAACTGAGATACTAACTTTGACTGGGGTGTTGCCTCTGTTTGAGTTTTCTCCTTTTGATTAGAAATATTTGGGTTCTGATTTGAAATCTGCAATAAATCTCTCTCTTTATCACACTGTGTATTTACTGACATGTTTGAAGGTTTCTCCCTTTGCACTGAATACTGGTGGACTTCTGTTGGAAAAAGTACATTCAGATATTTTGTTTCATCTTTACTGGTATGGAATTGTAATGCCTCCAGTTGGTGTGCTGGCTTCAATGTTTCAGAAAGACGTAGTTCTTGCAAAGCAGAGAATGATATGTTTGACGACGGTGGGCCACTTTCTTCACCTGCCTCCATTTTGATCGACTGGTTCTTTGCAGCTTGCTCCTTGCTACGTGTTTCTTGCTGCTGGGTTGTCTGCCCTTGTTTAGCAACTTGCAGAGACTGCTGGAAAGTACTCAGCAAAGATTCACAGACAGAAGCCTCGTCCAAATCCACTGGGGTGTTCTTCAGTGACAGGGTGGAGACACAGATCTGGAAAGCCATCAGTGACAAAGGTCGAACTGACCTAAAAATAAATAAATTAGCTTGACAGGGATGTGATAGGCATTTAAAAATAAAAAGCTGAACTAATTTTAAAAAGATGAAACCTCTGTCCCATACCTATATAAAGGTCATTTTATTTAGCATTTCATGCAGATCAAATCCAGTCTATAATATACTTTGTGAAAATTATTTTACACAAAAAAGCTGAAATCAGATAAAAAGCTGAAAAATCACATCTCTGCTTGAGTGACCTTTGACCCTATCTTGTTAACATGTAAGAATAGGGCTAGAGAGCATGCTTACTGTTCTTTGTTTTTTAAATGAAATCACAGTCACCGCTGTATCTAAAGAGGGTTTGATACTAGGCAGATGCTAAAGCATTGTGCATCAGTGTCAAAGACTTGTGTCAAAAAATCCATCTACAACAGGCCTCTGCCAGAAACTATTAGTGTGTGTATTTTAGACACAATACTCAATTATTCATTGTTGCAAATATTAAAATTAATAGTTTTCAACACGACTATAAGCACACTTTTTAACAAGACTGGAGGACACTTGAGAGAAAGGGAAAGACAGAGACAGAGACAGAAACACACACACACAGAGAGAGAGAGAGAGAGAGAGAGAGAGAGAGAGAGAGAGAGAGAGAGAGAGAGAGAGAGAGAGAGAGAGAGAGAGAGAGAGTATACATGTAAGTTTGATAACTAGCATTCCCTTAAAATATTGCTAAATTTATATAAGTGTAGTAGTGTTGGTATAAAGTGCTCCTACTGGCAATTTCCCTATTAGCTCAGTTGGTAGAGTGCTAGACTCTCATACTGAGAGTGTGGTTCGAATTCCCTCAGTGGAGGTTGATATTTTTTGTTACATCAGTTTGAAAACTATGAAATTTCTTAATTACAGGTAGATGGATGCATTTAGGATCGAACAGATGGCAAATGCTAAATGTATCAATTATAAATGAACAGATCATATGAATAGATAGTAAATATAAATTGATAAACGCAGATGGAGTCTGGCAGGCCGTAGTACACCCATTGTACACAAAAAGTATTGCATTTGCATGGGCTGCAATTACAACAAAAACGTCTTCAGCAGACCTTGCCTTTTGAGGTGCGCGGGTGCGATTGCGCTCGTACAGTGCACGTAGTTTCAATCTGGTGAGTGTGAAAAATAACGCACGTTACACTTAACAAACAGCACACGTAAAATAATTTTGTATATAGATTGCCACTACTAAACCTTATGTAGCTGATAGAAAGATCCGTTTAATAGTACCAGATTTTTTTTTTACAAGAACGGTAGCGTCCAAGCAATATTTTAATATATGACTGGTACTTATCTTTGCTATACAAATCGGAAAACACAGGTTTAATAGACATCTTCGAAGATGTACCAATCCGATAAAAACTTCTTTGCCTATTTAATTTATTATTAATTAGAAACAGTGCACTTTTGTAAGGTAATAGATCACAACGTCTGATAAGGATAACTCATATATACTGTTCATATAATTATGACAAAAAGAAAAAAGGGATTGAATTAAATAGTTGCTTCTGTAGCCTACACAAATGAACTTGTTACGGAAATCAACGAAGTCGGTAAAATTGTCTCGATCAGTTCATAACTGTTAGCCTACAAAGCTTACGTGAGGTCCCGAAAATGACAATCGTGTAATTTTATACTTTCTTTTAAAAAAAGATATACAGTAGAATCTCATTGACTCGAACACCCAATGGTCGAACCTACCGGTATTCTCGAAACAAGAACAATGTCCCAATTTTTTTCTCTATTAAACCCTTTTATTTTGGAGCTGATTGGTCGAATACCCCTAGGGTCGAACAGAAGCTTTCTCTCGAACCAGTTTATTGGTCTGAACTGTAAAATTAAACATATTTAGCTTGAACGACTAAGTCTATCCGAAGAAATACCAAAACATTTTTATGTATGAATTTTTTATAGTCCTAGATCATATGCCGGCTTATCGTGTTGTTTATTTAGCACCTATCGGTAATTATCTTTCTAGTACAGGCAATTGTATTCGATAATCATCAGCTGAATGAACCTTGCATGTAACACCAATCAATTAGTGAGCCTAGCCAGGCCTTGCCGGTTTACTTTAATCATTTTAAATTTAATCGCTACTGAGCGTCGGCATATTCTGTTTTTAATTTGGAAATACAGGAGAGATCAATGTAATGTAGTGATTGCAACAATAACAGGTAAAGGCCCTCCGCCTGTGCTTCATGCATTCATTTTTTAATAAATGTTTTAATAATGTGAGTCGGTAGTGCACACCTGAGATGCTTGGGTCGTAGTTCATGAACCACCTCCTCGGAACCAGTGCTTTTTTCCCATCCCAACTATCCTAATCATGTTCATTGTACATAATAATGAAATACTATATATGTTTAGCTGCACGTTCATCAAACCATCTAACACTGAAAAGGTATATATATAAATAATTGTGTGCTTCAAATGATCTGAATAGTACCTAATGTAATTCAAAAATCAAATTGTCTGCATCAGTGTATAGGCCTACATGTTATAATTATATTTCTATAGTACTACTCCTTAAACCTTTGAATAAATTATAACTCCATTCCTGAAAGGGAAAAGAAGTCAGACTACACTAATGAACCAACCAACATAAAATTAGAAGAAAAAATTGGTTTATTGGTTAATTTTTGCAACATATGTCTCTGCATTTACATGTACAAATTACTTCATAAATTAATAATGCTTGATTTTCATTCACCATAGCATTTTGATGTGTGATTTTTCACTCGCCTAAGCATTTTGAGGTGTGGGATTTTTCACTCGCCTTTGTTTTTCAAAAGCCAAGGACTGCTTCGTTGTTAACAATTAGTTACTCATTTGCAAACTAAAGTCCGAACCAAATTGTTAACAACTACGATAAATTACTATCCTACCTTTTAATCACTGTTAGATTTTCTCCACTTTTTGTCCAGACATAAATCGTGAAAAAACCATAACACTGACATGGATTCCACACATTAGACTGACACCATGTCACCTATATCGAATTTGTTAAGATCTCCTAGCTCAAAACACATGCAATTTTTCACCATCAGCCATTTTGCTTTTATGTGGAATATTCTTCAAGAGGGGTGGAAGCCTGCTATGTATGTGACGTAATTAATCTGATGTCATGATGAGTGCGTTGTACCATAGAAGCCCTGATGTGGGTGGGGTTTTTTTTGCCTTACCTGAAGCAGGCAGATGTAGCTGCAGGGTCTAGGAGACTGACCATGACAGGAGGGGTAAGGCTTGTGAGGAACTCTCGCCAGCTCCTCGGCAGACCATCCCAATGTCGCTTCACGAAGAAGTCCTGCAACAAATAGAAATGTTTTATTTAACGACACACTCAACACATTTTACAGAGTATGACAAATATTTTTAAAAGTCACTAGCCACAGGGCTAGTGGGTTTGTGAAAACCACTAGCCCACCAAGATAAAGCACTAGCCCAAATTCCTGATCAATTATAACTGGATTTTTATATAATTTGTGTAACATTACACATTTACGAGTATAACAGTAAAATAAAACAAACACTTAAATCATGTTGTAACTTTCAGTTTTTTGTCGTGTTGTACGTTTGGTTTTTTGTCAAGTGTGATCCATCAGCATTGTTCCGTTTTCGCTTTTGCTCTCCCCCCGGGGACAAAATAATTGAGCAAACTCATGGTTGCTATCTAAAATAATTAAATTTAAATGAGGGTACGACAGTGTGACACACGGTAATAGATGGTTCAGTGTTTTCGGTAGTGGGTTATACATTTAGGGCCCTACTATTTATGTCGCCAAGAACGGTGATGTCAATTGCTCAAATACAGGGCATTATCCCATGTCAGACCGATATCAAAAGAATATAACGGTTACATCTAATCCGTTGTTAATTGATGAACAAAAAAGGTATCATCTTGTATCGGCAGCCGTGACGCATTATCCAGACCGCTACACATTAATAGTCCAAGCAGAGTCATTGCATGTGCGGTTACCATTAAAGTAAATTGTTGTCAGCGAAGTGTTAAATTAGAAAACAATAGGTAAATAAAACAAAAACTGAAATTCAAAGCATGACTGGGGTTTACTTGATTGAGATTAACCTGTCGTTGCGATTGGTGATTTCCAAGTTCTTAGCCTAAAACATATGTGCGAGATTAACTACCACGTGACATGTCCAACCAATCAAAACATGCATGTTATTAGACTTATTTCCTGTGCCAGAAACTTGAAAGGGAAAAGTAAACAATGCATGCTGTAACTGGCGATGTAGAGATAGCATGTTACTGCAGTTTGCAGACCTAGTTCAAGTGTATTATTATTATATACTGATTGCATTGTTGATATTATTCGATGACAAACGTCACAATCAAATTTACTAAATGAAATTTCAGCCGAGGGAAAAAGAAAAAAACCAAAAAACACCCACAATCGAGCGATAAGGAGGGGGGTGGAAACCACTTTTGCGTTTCTCACTAGCCTGAACTTAAAAACCATTAGCCACGGGCGTCGGGCTAGCGGATTTGTCGAACTCTAATTTTATTTACAGTTATATGGCATCAGACATATGGTTATGGACCAACACAGATATTGAGAGAGGAAACCCGCTGTCACCACTTCATGAGCTACTCTTTTCGATTAGCAGCAAGGGATCTTTTATATGCACCATCCCACAGACAGGGTAGTAAATACCACAGCCTTTGATATACCAGTCGTGGTGCACTGGCTGGAATGAGAAATAGCCCAATGGGTCCACCGACGTGGATCGATCCCAGACTGACCATGCATCGAGCGAGCGCTTTACTTAATGATTTGTTAACATTATACAATGACCCGGGTTATTAGAATAACAATTATCAAACGAATGTCAGTGGAGGAAAAGAAACATCGTGAGCTAGCGGTGTGTGTGTTTGAGTTGTTGTTTTTTTGTTTTTTAAAGCTACGAGCCCATCGGACTACTGGTTTTGCATTTGTCACTAGCCCTGTCTTAAAAATCACTAGCCACGGGCGTCGGGCTAGCGGATTTGTCAAACTCTGATTTTCCTAATATTTATTGAATAAAATCTTCTATGCTACACTTCCTCCAAAAGCAATGAAGCAATATTGGATTACGAAATATAAACATTACATGTATGTTGGTTTTATAGAACAAAATGTTTTAAAAGGTATTGTGTATATCTATCTCTAATCCTAACCCTACACTATAGACGTATAATTCTAACAAATATATTTAAAAATTTGTGGCGTGGGGGATAAGGACGACTTGCCGTTTTAATAATTAAGTACCCTCATATTTAGCCAGAGTAATCTAATATTGTCTAATGTTTGACATCAAATATATTTACATTGATACTTTACAAGTTCGCTGATAACAAATATTTGAAATATTAATCACAATAAGAAGCCTGTCAATACCTACGTATTTAACCAGAACATTATTGAAAAGTGGTGCTGTCAGATTTCTTCTTTTAGTGTGTGTAGTAGTGATAAATATGTCAAATAGTTGTTATTAGAGAACTCGAAAATTATCAATATAAAGATATTTAACATCAAGCATAGGACTGTTGTTGTATTAGACCGGGAACCTTTCACTACCGTTTGATAGGCACAAAATTTTATATACATGAAGTTTGCGTTTGTTTTTTGTTTTTGAAGTCTGGTCAGAAAACCAGAATAATCAGGAATTATCATTAATAATAGACATAAATACTGGACATCTGGTCACAAATTTCAATAAGTAAACAAGAATTTTTCGAATTTTCACCTAATTTTACTCAACATTAACTGATCTAAAATATAAAAAATTATAAAAACCCACGAAAATAATAGTTAGGCCACAAGAATGAAAGTAATAGATTTGTGTCCGAACAATTTTAAAAACACATGAGGCTTTTTTTCATTATTCATTATTTTTATTGATCTATTATTTCCATAGTAGATTCAAGTCCAAATGAGGTCTTTCACATGTTTGAAGTTGGACGTGCGAGAGCCGAAGTTTTCCATTGGTCTATTTGATGTGCTGAAACACATCAAGAGTTCGGCAATTCTCGTAGACATTACCACTATTGACAATACTATTGACGATTTGAAACTTGAATTTGTGTGATGATCGTTAAGTGCCTTTTTTGTGCAAATAATGAAAATTTTCAGCAGTATCTTTCACAGCATGCAGGTGGTGGACGCAAATCTATAACTTTCATTCTCATGGCCTTACATATTCAAATATGAACTTTATTTTATGTATTTATAAACTATTTAAGTGAATATATGTCAGTAAAAAAAATTAACTTGTACCCACTCAACGTGGTTTTTCTCAAAAATTAATCCAATAGTCTAAAGGTTAATATTTTGTCTTGTCCTCACTTCATAACTCGCAATATCCGGTGTACGATAATACACAGTGTAACACGAAATGTAAGAGACGAAACCAATCTGAAACCTTGTTACGGACAAATAAAAGTTACCGAAACATAAGCATCGATGATCCATCTGTATATATTTGTGATTTGTATAATTCTTTTCAGTTGACTGTGAACATCTTCAATAGAACCACTGCAGAAAAAGCTGCTCACCACCATTGTATCCCTTTTCGGAGACCTCGCTTGAATTCGGAAGTGTTCGGATGTGTTCGTAACAACAACAGTTCGATGACAAAACAATTTACGAATCGCATTGAAAAGCGGCTTTAACGATACCACTAGAGCACATTGATTTATTAATCATCTGTTATTCGATGCCAATCATTTCGTAATTAATTATGAGATAAAACACGTTGCTCTCTCTCTGTCTGTCTCTGTCTGTCTGTCTGTCTCTCTCTCTCTCTCTCTCTCTCTCTCTCTCTCTCTCTCTCTCTCTCTCTCTCTCTCTCTCTCTCTCTCTCTCTCTCTCTCTCTCTCTCTCTCTCTCTCTCTCTCTCTCTCTCTCTATCCAGTTGGTACCGGAGTTAAACAACATAGAGCCAGGTTAGTACTTGACCGCCTGGGAAGACAGGGTGCTTGAGACGTTTTATTTTCCTGCTAAAAAAACAACCTCACTAATGTGTTGTTGTTTTTTTTTTTATCTCATAAGATAAGTTTGAATTTCTTAAATATTTTAAATATTCAGAATGTGTTATTTGTCAATTACGTTCCAATTAAGTAATTCATTTATCAGTGAACTAATACAGTTAACCATGTTTCAAAATAGCATTCGTATACATGTATTTTATTCTTCTGTTATATTTCTTACAACGTACTATATTAGCATTTAACACTAGATAAATTAACGGAACTTGTCATTATTAATCAACCATTTATGTCGGAGTGATGTCCACCGGTACGAGTGTACACACACATACACCCACCCACCCCAACACACACACAAACACACATACGGAGAGAGACGGAGAGAGATAGAGAGAGGACGAGAGTGAGAGAGTGAGAGAGAGAGAGAGAGAGAGAGAGAGAGAGAGAGAGAGAGAGAGAGAGAGAGAGAGAGAGAGAGAGAGAGAAATAGCAACGTGTTTTATCTCATAATTAAATACGAAATGATTGGCATCGAATAACAGATGATTAATAAATCAATGTGCTCTAGTGGTATCATTAAAGCCGCTTTTTAACTGTTGTTACGAACACATCCGAATTCAAGCGAGGTCTCCGAAAAGGGATACAATGGTGGTGAGCAGCTTTTTCTGCAGTGGTTCTATTGAAGATGTTCAGTCTTTTGTTAATTATATTTATTTTGACAATGCGTCATTACAAAAGTATTATATATTTATGAAGATGACGTAATCATAAAAAGCATATTATTATCATCCAAGTGCAAAAGTTAAACTTTTTTTGTTTAACGACACCACTAGAGCACATTGATTTATTAATCATCGGCTATTGGATGTGAAACGTTTTGGTAATTCTGACATATAGTCTTAAGAGAGGAAACCCGCTACATCTTTTCATTAGCAGCAAGGGATCACTTACATTAACCATCCTAGAGGCCTTTGATACACGTCATGGTGCACTGGCTAGAACGAGAAATAGCCCAATGGGTCCACAGATGAGGATCGATCCTAGACCGACCGCGCATCAAGCTAGCGTTTTACCACTGGGCTACGTCTGCCCCATCTAAGTGCTATACACGAGACAATGGGCCAATTATAACTACAGCAATTGAGTACATAACACTTTCGTGTGATGTGGGTGGCCCTGATAAGGGCCTTTAAGGAGTGGGGTCCTCTCGTGACTGCAGTTTAGGCTTTCTTTGCCTTGACGACTTTCTTTTTTTTGGGGCG